>NC_090648.1:1460000-1485000 GCF_040937935.1 Hyperolius riggenbachi
CATCACACCCCTGAGCGATGCAGAAAACAGCCGGCCACATTTCACTAAGCATCACACCCCTGAGCGATGCAGAAAACAGCCAGCCACATTTCACTAAGCATCACACCCCTGAGCGATGCAGAAAACAGCTGGCCACATTTCACTAAGCATCACACCCCTGAGCGATGCAGAAAACAGCCAGCCACATTTCACTAAGCATCACACCCCTGAGCGATGCAGAAAACAGCCGGCCACATTTCACTAAGCATCACACCACTGAGCGATGCAGAAAACAGCCGGCCACATTTCACTAAGCATCACACCCCTGAGCGATGCAGAAAACAGCTGGCCACATTTCACTAAGCATCACACCCCTGAGCGATGCAGAAAACAGCTGGCCACATTTCAATTCACTAAGCATCACACCCCTGAGCGATGCAGAAAACAGCCGGCCACATTTCACTAAGCATCACACCCCTGAGCGATGAAGAAAACAGCCGGCCACATTTCACTAAGCATCACACCCCTGAGCGATGCAGAAAACAGCCGGTCACATTTCACTAAGCATCACACTCCTGAGCGATGCAGAAAACAGCCGGCCACATTTCACTAAGCATCACACCCCTGAGTGATGCAGAAAACAGCCGGCCACATTTCAATTCACTAAGCATCACACTCCTGAGCGATGCAGAAAACAGCCGGCCACATTTCAATTCACTAAGCATCACACTCCTGAGCGATGCAGAAAACAGCCGGCCACATTTCAATTCACTAAGCATCACACCCCTGAGCGATGCAGAAAACAGCCGGCCACATTTCACTAAGCATCACACCCCTGAGCGATGCAGAAAACAGCCGGCCACATTTCACTAAGCATCACACCCCTGAGCGATGCAGAAAACAGCCGGCCACATTTCACTAAGCATCACACCCCTGAGCGATGCAGAAAACAGCTGGACACATTTCACTAAGCATCACACCCCTGAGCGATGCAGAAAACAGCCGGCCACATTTCACTAAGCATCACACCCCTGAGCGATGCAGAAAACAGCCGGCCACATTTTACTAAGCATCACACCCCTGAGCGATGCAGAAAACAGCCGGCCACATTTCACTAAGCATCACACCCCTGAGCGATGCAGAAAACAGCCGGCCACATTTCACTAAGCATTAGCCCACTGAGCGATGCAGAAAACAGCCGGCCACATTTCACTAAGTATCACACCCCTGAGCGATGCAGAAAACATCCAGCCACATTTCACTAAGCATCACACCCCTGAGCGATGCAGAAAACAGCCAGCCACATTTCACTAAGCATCACACCCCTGAGCGATGCAGAAAACAGCCAGCTACATTTCACTAAGCATCACACCCCTGAGCGATGCAGAAAACATCCAGCCACATTTCACTAAGCATCACACCCCTGAGCGATGCAGAAAACAGCTGGCCACATTTCACTAAGCATCACACCCCTGAGTGATGCAGAAAACAGCCGGCCACATTTCAATTCACTAAGCATCATAACACTGAGCGATGCAGAAAACAGCCGGGCACATTTCACTAAGCATCACACCCCTGAGCGATGCAGAAAACAGCCAGCTACATTTCACTAAGCATCACACCCCTGAGCGATGCAGAAAACAGCCAGCTACATTTCACTAAGCATTACACCCCTGAGCGATGCAGAAAACAGCCGACCACATTTCACTAAGCATCACACCCCTGAGCGATGCAGAAAACAGCTGGACACATTTCACTAAGCATCACACCCCTGAGCGATGCAGAAAACAGCCGGCCACATTTCACTAAGCATCACACCCCTGAGCGATGCAGAAAACAGCTGGACACATTTCACTAAGCATCACACCCCTGAGCGATGCAGAAAACAGCCGGCCACATTTCACTAAGCATCACACCCCTGAGCGATGCAGAAAACAGCCGGCCACATTTCAATTCACTAAGCATCACACCCCTGAGCGATGCAGAAAACAGCCGGGCACATTTCACTAAGCATCACACCCCTGAGCGATGCAGAAAACAGCCGGCCACATTTCACTAAGCATCCCACCCCTGAGCGATGCAGAAAACAGCTGGACACACTTCACTAAGCATCACACCCCTGAGCGATGCAGAAAACAGCCGGCCACATGTCACTAAGCATCACACCCCTGAGCAATGCAGAAACCAGCCTGGCACATTTCACTAAGCATCACACCCCTGAGCGATGCAGAAAAAAGCCGGCCACATTTCACTAAGCATCACACCCCTGAGCGATGCAGAAAACAGCCGGACACATTTCACTAAGCATCACACTCCTGAGCGATGCAGAAAACAGCCGGCCACATTTCACTAAGCATCACACCCCTGAGCGATGCAGAAAACAGCCAGCCACATTTCACTAAGCATCACACCACTGAGCGATGCAGAAAACAGCCGGCCACATTTCACTAAGCATCACACCCCTGAGCGATGCAGAAAACAGCCGGCCACATTTCACTAAGCATCACACCCCAGAGCGATGCAGAAAAAAGCCGGCCACATTTCACTAAGCATCACACTCCTGAGCGATGCAGAAAACAGCCGGACACATTTCACTAAGCATCACACCCCTGAGCGATGCAGAAAACAGCCAGCCACATTTCACTAAGCATCACACCACTGAGCGATGCAGAAAACAGCCGGCCACATTTCACTAAGCATCACACCCCTGAGCGATGCAGAAAACAGCCGGCCACATTTCAATTCACTAAGCATCACACCCCTGAGCGATGCAGAAAACAGCCGGCCACATTTCACTAAGCATCACACCCCAGAGCGATGCAGAAAAAAGCCGGCCACATTTCACTAAGCATCACACTCCTGAGCGATGCAGAAAACAGCCGGACACATTTCACTAAGCATCACACCCCTGAGCGATGCAGAAAACAGCCAGCCACATTTCACTAAGCATCACACCACTGAGCGATGCAGAAAACAGCCGGCCACATTTCACTAAGCATCACACCCCTGAGCGATGCAGAAAACAGCCGGCCACATTTCAATTCACTAAGCATCACACCCCTGAGCGATGCAGAAAACAGCCGGGCACATTTCACTTCACTAAGCATCACACCGCTGAGCGATGCAAAAAAAGGCGGCCACATTTCAATTCACTAAGCATCACACTCCTGAGCGATGCAGAAAACAGCCGGCCACATTTCAATTCACTAAGCATCACACCCCTGAGCGATGCAGAAAACAGCCGGCCACATTTCACTAAGCATCACACCCCTGAGCGATGCAGAAAACAGCCGGCCACATTTCACTAAGCATCACACCCCTGAGTGATGCAGAAAACAGCCGGCCACATTTCAATTCACTAAGCATCACACTCCTGAGCGATGCAGAAAACAGCCGGCCACATTTCAATTCACCAAGCATCACACCCCAGAGCGATGCAGAAAACAGCCGGCCACATTTCACTAAGCATCACACCCCTGAGCGATGCAGAAAACAGCCGGCCACATTTCAATTCACTAAGCATCACACTCCTGAGCGATGCAGAAAACAGCCGGCCACATTTCAATTCACTAAGCATCACACCCCAGAGCGATGCAGAAAACAGCCGGCCACATTTCACTAAGCATCACACCCCTGAGCGATGCAGAAAACAGCCGGCCACATTTCACTAAGCATCACACCCCTGAGCGATGCAGAAAACAGCCGGCCACATTTCACTAAGCATCACACCCCTGAGCGATGAAGAAAAAAGCCGGGCACATTTCACTAAGCATCACACCCCTGAGCGATGCAGAAAACAGCTGGACACATTTCACTAAGCATCACACCCCTGAGCGATGCAGAAAACAGCCGGCCACATTTCACTAAGCATCACACCCCTGAGCGATGCAGAAAACAGCCGGCCACATTTCACTAAGCATCACACCCCTGAGCGATGCAGAAAACAGCCGGCCACATTTCACTAAGCATCACACCCCTGAGCGATGCAGAAAACAGCCGGCCACATTTCACTAAGCATCACACCCCTGAGCGATGAAGAAAACAGCCGGGCACATTTCACTAAGCATCACACCCCTGAGCGATGCAGAAAACCGCCGGCCACATTTCACTAAGCATCACACCCCTGAGCGATGCAGAAAACAGCCGGGCACATTTCACTAAGCATCACACCCCTGAGCGATGCAGAAAACAGCCGACCACATTTCACTAAGCATCACACCCCTGAGCGATGCAGAAAACAGCCGGCCACATTTCACTAAGCATTAGCCCACTGAGCGATGCAGAAAACAGCCGGCCACATTTCACTAAGCATCACACCCCTGAGCGATGCAGAAAACAGCCGGGCACATTTCACTAAGCATCACACCCCTGAGCGATGCAGAAAACATCCAGCCACATTTCACTAAGCATCACACCCCTGAGCGATGCAGAAAACAGCCAGCCACATTTCACTAAGCATCACACCCCTGAGCGATGCAGAAAACAGCCGGCCACATTTCACTAAGCATTAGCCCACTGAGCGATGCAGAAAACAGCCGGCCACATTTCACTAAGCATCACACCCCTGAGCGATGCAGAAAACATCCAGCCACATTTCACTAAGCATCACACCCCTGAGCGATGCAGAAAACAGCCGGCCACACTTCACTAAGCATCACACCCCTGAGCGATGCAGAAAACAGCCGGCCACATTTCACTAAGCATCACACCCCTGAGCGATGCAGAAAACAGCTGGCCACATTTCACTAAGCATCACACCCCTGAGCGATGCAGAAAACAGCCAGCCACATTTCACTAAGCATCACACCCCTGAGCGATGCAGAAAACAGCCGACCACATTTCACTAAGCATCACACCCCAGAGCGATGCAGAAAACAGCCGGCCACATTTCAATTCACTAAGCATCACACCCCTGAGTGATGCAGAAAACAGCCGGCCACATTTCACTAAGCATCACACCCCTGAGCGATGCAGAAAACAGCTGGCCACATTTCACTAAGCATCACACCCCTGAGCGATGCAGAAAACAGCCGGCCACATTTCACTAAGCATCACACCCCAGAGCGATGCAGAAAACAGCCGGCCACATTTCAATTCACTAAGCATCACACTCCTGAGCGATGCAGAAAACAGCCGGCCACATTTCAATTCACTAAGCATCACACCCCTGAGCGATGCAGAAAACAGCCGGCCACATTTCAATTCACTACGCATCACACTCCTGAGCGATGCAGAAAACAGCCGGCCACATTTCAATTCACTAAGCATCACACTCCTGAGCGATGCAGAAAACAGCCGGCCACATTTCACTAAGCATCACACCCCTGAGCGATGCAGAAAACAGCTGGCCACATTTCACTAAGCATCACACCCCTGAGTGATGCAGAAAACAGCCGGCCACATTTCAATTCACTAAGCATCACACTCCTGAGCGATGCAGAAAACAGCCGGCCACATTTCACTAAGCATCACACCCCTGAGCGATGCAGAAAACAGCCGGCCACATTTCACTAAGCATCACACCCCTGAGCGATGCAGAAAACAGCCGACCACATTTCACTAAGCATCACACCCCTGAGCGATGCAGAAAACAGCCGGCCACATTTCACTAAGCATTAGCCCACTGAGCGATGCAGAAAACAGCCGGCCACATTTCACTAAGCATCACACCCCTGAGCGATGCAGAAAACAGCCGGGCACATTTCACTAAGCATCACACCCCTGAGCGATGCAGAAAACATCCAGCCACATTTCACTAAGCATCACACCCCTGAGCGATGCAGAAAACAGCCAGCCACATTTCACTAAGCATCACACCCCTGAGCGATGCAGAAAACAGCCGGCCACATTTCACTAAGCATCACACCCCTGAGCGATGCAGAAAACAGCCGGCCACATTTCACTAAGCATCACACCCCTGAGCGATGCAGAAAACAGCCGGCCACATTTCACTAAGCATCACACCCCTGAGTGATGCAGAAAACAGCCGGCCACATTTCAATTCACTAAGCATCACACTCCTGAGCGATGCAGAAAACAGCCGGCCACATTTCAATTCACCAAGCATCACACCCCAGAGCGATGCAGAAAACAGCCGGCCACATTTCACTAAGCATCACACCCCTGAGCGATGCAGAAAACAGCCGGCCACATTTCAATTCACTAAGCATCACACTCCTGAGCGATGCAGAAAACAGCCGGCCACATTTCAATTCACTAAGCATCACACCCCAGAGCGATGCAGAAAACAGCCGGCCACATTTCACTAAGCATCACACCCCTGAGCGATGCAGAAAACAGCCGGCCACATTTCACTAAGCATCACACCCCTGAGCGATGCAGAAAACAGCCGGCCACATTTCACTAAGCATCACACCCCTGAGCGATGAAGAAAACAGCCGGGCACATTTCACTAAGCATCACACCCCTGAGCGATGCAGAAAACAGCTGGACACATTTCACTAAGCATCACACCCCTGAGCGATGCAGAAAACAGCCGGCCACATTTCACTAAGCATCACACCCCTGAGCGATGCAGAAAACAGCCGGCCACATTTCACTAAGCATCACACCCCTGAGCGATGCAGAAAACAGCCGGCCACATTTCACTAAGCATCACACCCCTGAGCGATGCAGAAAACAGCCGGCCACATTTCACTAAGCATCACACCCCTGAGCGATGAAGAAAACAGCCGGGCACATTTCACTAAGCATCACACCCCTGAGCGATGCAGAAAACCGCCGGCCACATTTCACTAAGCATCACACCCCTGAGCGATGCAGAAAACAGCCGGGCACATTTCACTAAGCATCACACCCCTGAGCGATGCAGAAAACAGCCGACCACATTTCACTAAGCATCACACCCCTGAGCGATGCAGAAAACAGCCGGCCACATTTCACTAAGCATTAGCCCACTGAGCGATGCAGAAAACAGCCGGCCACATTTCACTAAGCATCACACCCCTGAGCGATGCAGAAAACAGCCGGGCACATTTCACTAAGCATCACACCCCTGAGCGATGCAGAAAACATCCAGCCACATTTCACTAAGCATCACACCCCTGAGCGATGCAGAAAACAGCCAGCCACATTTCACTAAGCATCACACCCCTGAGCGATGCAGAAAACAGCCGGCCACATTTCACTAAGCATTAGCCCACTGAGCGATGCAGAAAACAGCCGGCCACATTTCACTAAGCATCACACCCCTGAGCGATGCAGAAAACATCCAGCCACATTTCACTAAGCATCACACCCCTGAGCGATGCAGAAAACAGCCGGCCACACTTCACTAAGCATCACACCCCTGAGCGATGCAGAAAACAGCCGGCCACATTTCACTAAGCATCACACCCCTGAGCGATGCAGAAAACAGCTGGCCACATTTCACTAAGCATCACACCCCTGAGCGATGCAGAAAACAGCCAGCCACATTTCACTAAGCATCACACCCCTGAGCGATGCAGAAAACAGCCGACCACATTTCACTAAGCATCACACCCCAGAGCGATGCAGAAAACAGCCGGCCACATTTCAATTCACTAAGCATCACACCCCTGAGTGATGCAGAAAACAGCCGGCCACATTTCACTAAGCATCACACCCCTGAGCGATGCAGAAAACAGCTGGCCACATTTCACTAAGCATCACACCCCTGAGCGATGCAGAAAACAGCCGGCCACATTTCACTAAGCATCACACCCCAGAGCGATGCAGAAAACAGCCGGCCACATTTCAATTCACTAAGCATCACACTCCTGAGCGATGCAGAAAACAGCCGGCCACATTTCAATTCACTAAGCATCACACCCCTGAGCGATGCAGAAAACAGCCGGCCACATTTCAATTCACTACGCATCACACTCCTGAGCGATGCAGAAAACAGCCGGCCACATTTCAATTCACTAAGCATCACACTCCTGAGCGATGCAGAAAACAGCCGGCCACATTTCACTAAGCATCACACCCCTGAGCGATGCAGAAAACAGCTGGCCACATTTCACTAAGCATCACACCCCTGAGTGATGCAGAAAACAGCCGGCCACATTTCAATTCACTAAGCATCACACTCCTGAGCGATGCAGAAAACAGCCGGCCACATTTCACTAAGCATCACACCCCTGAGCGATGCAGAAAACAGCCGGCCACATTTCACTAAGCATCACACCCCTGAGCGATGCAGAAAACAGCCGACCACATTTCACTAAGCATCACACCCCTGAGCGATGCAGAAAACAGCCGGCCACATTTCACTAAGCATTAGCCCACTGAGCGATGCAGAAAACAGCCGGCCACATTTCACTAAGCATCACACCCCTGAGCGATGCAGAAAACAGCCGGGCACATTTCACTAAGCATCACACCCCTGAGCGATGCAGAAAACATCCAGCCACATTTCACTAAGCATCACACCCCTGAGCGATGCAGAAAACAGCCAGCCACATTTCACTAAGCATCACACCCCTGAGCGATGCAGAAAACAGCCGGCCACATTTCACTAAGCATCACACCCCTGAGCGATGCAGAAAACAGCCGGGCACATTTCACTAAGCATCACACCCCTGAGCGATGCAGAAAACAGCCGGCCACATTTCACTAAGCATCACACCCCTGAGCGATGCAGAAAACAGCCAGCCACATTTCAATTCACTAAGACCTACTAACAGCCATTGGATAACATGGACAAGCAAAGGAGCCAGCCAATAGGAGGAGCCACCCCATCCTGCCACTCCCTCCACTGGTGCTGATGTACTGCCGGGTGGGACAGCCGAAAGAAAACATAAGATGCAGGAGCAGGGCACATTCATAGAAGCTTCCCTGTAACCCTTTAGACATGAATATTTATAGACCGATTCAGAGAATCATAGGGACTAGAGCAGGGGTCCCCCAACCCCCAGCCTGACCACTCACTCACCAGGTGGCGCCGTCCTCTTATAGTCATCTGCTGTGCTGCTTCCACACGAAATACGCTGCAGCTCAGCAGACGGCTGTAAGGAGAGCGCCACTTGCTGGTACTAACTGCACTACATCAATGAAATAAGAGTGAGAGGCCAGGCCCACGGAAAAGCTTTCTATATAGGTGGGCGGGGGATGGCAACTGGCCACACTTTGCTGAGAGAGGGTTGGGGGCCGGTTGGTAGGTGGTCTCTATAGGGGGGGGGGGATGGAAACTGGCCACACTTTGCTGAGAGAGGGGTGGGAGGACGGTTGGTAGGTGGTCTCTGTATAGGGGGGGGGGTGGGATGCTAACTGGCCACACTTTGCTGAGAGAGGGGTAGGAGGACGGTTGGTAGGTGGTCTCTGTATAGGGGGGGGGGGGGGGATGCTAACTGGCCACACTTTGCTGAGGGAGGGGTTGGGGGCTGGTTGGTAGGTGGTCTCTGTATAGGGGCAGGGGATGGCAACTGGCCACACTTTGCTGAGGGAGGGGTTGGGGGCTGGTTGGTAGGTGGTCTCTGTATAGGGGGCGGGGGATGCTAACTGGCCACACTTTGCTGAGGGAGGGGTTGGGGGCTGGTTGGTAGGTTGTCTCTGTATAGGGGGCGGGGGATGCTAACTGGCCACACTTTGCTGAGGGAGGGGTTGGGGGCTGGTTGGTAGGTGGTCTCTGTATAGGGGGCGGGGGATGCTAACTGGCCACACTTTGCTGAGGGAGGGGTTGGGGGCTGGTTGGTAGGTGGTCTCTGTATAGGGGGCGGGGGATGCTAACTGGCCACACTTTGCTGAGGGAGGGGTTGGGGCTGGTTGGTAGGTGGTCTCTGTATAGGGGGCGGGGGATGCTAACTGGCCACACTTTGAGGGAGGGGTTGGGAGGCAGGTTGGTGGGTGGTCTGTGTAAGAGGGGGGGGGTCAGGATCTGGGACACCCCCTACATATATGAGGACAGGAGGAGATAAAATGTGTCCATAACGAGATGCAGAACACCAGTCGTCACAACAGAGATGAAAGAATTTGCAGGAAGTAGCGTATGGAGGGTGGAGTTACCTGGGGGTCCTGGTAGGGCACACAGACAGTGTGGCGGCCATTGGCGTCCTCCATGTAACGAGCCATTGTGTTACCTTCAATGCGAATCAGGTGACTGCTGGGGGCGGAGACTGAAAAAAAAAAAAAAAGCCAGTCACATGATCTAAGGCCAGATATGCACAAACATCAGCCAATTGGAATCCATGAACAAGCAAGGGGGAGTCCCAGGGTGGGGCGCACAACATGAATCCACTGAAATCTGAGCGGTTTCCACACATCGGCCTCGATTCATAAAAGTGTGCGCGGTTCATGAAATCCGTGCGGGAAAACTCTGCGCACGCTATTTCACACTTCTGGGTGGTCATTCATAAAATGTTGTCAGTTGTGATAAGGCTGGCGGAAGGCATGCGGAGTCCCTGGCAGTGTCCCTCCGTGCGCTGCGCTCTGTGCTGCTGCTTGGGAGGTCTGTCCCGCACGTATTCCGCATGGTTATCCCTACATCCCGAGGTAGCGGTAATCCCCGGCCGCATACCGCTTGCAGTAATTTTTATGAATGGGCATTGTTACTTTTATTAACATAATCACTGCACAAGGCGGCGATTTATCACTCTGCTCGGGAATGTCGGCTTTTCATGCAGAAACAGCCTTTATGAATACACATTTTGCTCAGTGCTCGGTAAAGTCTGCTGTTTTCAGCATTTCCGCATGCAGGAATGCTTTATTGTCTCAGATCACAAAACGAGGACATCCGTTTCTGAATCTCAGGCTGAGAAAGCGGGCATTCTCGTTTAGCAGATGAAAGTATGAATAAACATCTCTCCGGCTCCCGCCATTGAGATATCTTTTAGGGCGTGTTTACACTAAGGGCGCTTTTGGGTTTAAGCGCCGGCGACTTTCAAAATCGCTCTAAAAGCGCTTGTGCAATGATTCCTTATGAGTGTACATATCTGAGCAGCTCGGTTCCGATCCGCTCAGCAAAGCGCTGCCTGTACCATTTTTGGGGCATTTGTCTCAATGGAAGGTATAGGGAGATCGCAAAGTGCTTAAAAAAATGCTTGGTATAGCGATTTCCCCAGAGCTTCCCTGAATAAATACATTCCGGGTGAAAGAGTTCACTTTCTGACGTCAAGAAGAGAAAAAACAGGATCACTCTGCAAAAGCCCTAGAAAAAGTGCTGCATAAAAAAAAACAAAAAACAATCAAACAATCACAGCACGCAGGTAAGCACTAAAAAAAAAAAAATCTCGCAAAATGTTGGCATCAGTGATTGCAATTTATGATGTGAACAAGGCCTTAAAAGGGAATGTCCAAGCAAAATAAAAAACTGAGTTTCACTTACCGGGGGCTTCTACCAGCCCCATGCAGCCATCCTGTGCCTTCGTAGTCACTCACTGCTGCTCCAGTCCCCCGCTGGCAGCTTGCAGACCTCGGAGGTCGGGGGCCGCATTGCGTACATTTTTACGCATTCCCGCTAGTGCAGGAACATTAACACATACATTTTTAAGCATTACTGGTTCAATGCGTACATTTTTACGCATTGAACCAGTAATGCGTAAAAATGTATGTGTTAATGTTCCTGCACTAGCGGGAATGCGTAAAAATGTACGCAATGCGTCCCGCTGACCTCCGAGGTCGGCAAGCTGCCAGCGGGGGACTGGAGCAGCAGTGAGTGACTAAGAAGGCACAGGATGGCTGCATGCGGCTGGTAGAAGCCCCAGGTAAGTGAAACTTTTATTTTGCTTGGACATTCCCTTTAAAGGATATCCAAGGTGGCCCTCACTCCGCCCCCCACTCCAGGATTCGTCCTGGCCTTTCTCACTCCGCCTCCCTCCAGGATAAGTCCTGGCCTTCCTCATTCCGCCCCCTCCAGGATACGTCCTGGCCCTCCTCACTCCGCCCCCTCTGGGATACAGCCTGGCCCTCACTCCGCCTCCCTCCAGGATACGTCCTGGCCTTCCTCACTCCGCTCCCCCCACGTCCTGGCCTTCCTCACTCTGCCCCCCCCCCCATCCTGGCCCTCACTCCGCCGCCCCGGCATACGTCCTGGCCTTCCCCACTCCGCCCCCCCTCCGGCCTATGCCCTGGCACTCATTCCACCACCCCCCTCCGGGATACATCCTGGCCCTCCTCACTCCGCCCTCCCGGCCTATGTCCTGGCCTTTCTAACTCCACCCCCTGGTCTATGTCCTGGCCTTCCTCACTGTGCCCACCCCCCCACCCGGCCTATGTCCTAGGCCTCAGTCTGCCCACCCCTGGCCTTCGTCCTGGCCTTCCTCACTCCGCCCACCCCCCCACCCGGCCTATGTCCTAGCCCTCAATCTGCACCCCCTCCCCAGGCCGTCACTCCGGCCTACGCCCTGGCCCTCACTCCGCCCCCCCAGCCTACATCCTGGCCCTCACTCCACCCCCCCCCTCCGGCCTACGTCCTGGCCCTCCTTACTCTGCCGCCCCGGCATACGTCCTGGCCTTCTCCACTCCGCCCCCCCCCCACCTCCGGCCTATGCCCTGGCCCTCATTCCGCCCCCTCCTCCGGGATACGTCCTGGCCCTCACTCCACCCCCCCGGCCTATGTCCTGGCCTTCACTCCGCCCCCCCGGCATACGTCCTGGCCCTCACTCCCCCCCCCCCCCCTTGGCATACATCCTGGCCCTCCTCCAGCATACATCTTGGCCCTCCACACTCCGCCCCCCCCCACCCCAGCATACGTCCTGGCCCTTCCCACTCTGCCCCCCACCAGCATACATCCTGGCCCTCCTCACTCCGCCCCCCCCTCCGGCATACATCCTGGCTGTGGTGATATATTAAGGTGCTGATGATGTTAGGGAATACAAGATCATATTTCTGTCATTTTTCTGTCTACTTTGTCTGCTATATCTCACATGTGTATTCTGCTTTGAAGTGATGGTCATCTGGCTGTACTACATTTGCCTCTAAAGGGACTTCAGTGAATAAGCTGGGGTAATCAGACAATGGCAGAGATGAAGTGTGGAAGTCATTGACACTTGAAACATTTACACTTCTGTTGAGGAAGAGCCTCCTGTGTGTTAAACACTATTTCGTTGTGAGGAAATTAAATTATTGGTGGAGGTGCAAACTATATCCTTATCTTTGATCAGCTAGGAAATACTGTCAATGGGGTTGTCACCTGTAACTTGGACTAGGGAAATCTTTTCATGTATGTGGGCTATAGTACATTTTTCACATGTGGATCTCTGGAAATCCCATTATGTCTGAGATTTAATTAAAAACTAGTTCCTCCCCTCCCCAAGGAAGTTGCAGCCTCCAGGCGTATTTCATAGTATAAAACCGCAGCTAGGATAGCCACAACTTGTAGTTCTTGGAGGTAGTCCACACGGCTAGAACTAACCTGGTTCCTGACCAGAAGTGCGTACCCCCGCAACAACGCCAGATCGATACGCTGGTACGTTTATTTCCCCGTTTATTTTGGTAAGCAAAATCGCTTTGTGTGTATTTTTGTACTTTTATCCTTGTAACTTTTTTTACTTTGTTTTTGTAATCTTTTGTATATATTCTGTTCTGCATTGTTCCACCTTTTTCCCTGGGATATTAAATTATTATTTAATAAGCTTGACTTCTGCCGTACTAAACTAACACTCATAGCCTAGAAGAGATGAAGTGCAACTGTGTAAAGTCCATGCCTATTTGTATGCTTGAGCAACACTACCATATGAAATTGTAATTGCATTGTGTGTGGGAGCGTTTGTCATACGTTGGCCTAAAGCGCGCAGCTGACCCAACGTACGAACAACGCCAGTGCGAGTAGCGACAGCAGAGTGGCTAACAGTATCGTTCGGAACGACTGTTAGTGGTTTTTTGCTTCACTACAGTGTAAGATTGCAACTGTGTGTGTGTGTGGGTGCGTGGCGTTCCCGTATTTGGCCTAAGCGCAAAGCTGACCCGAATACGAAAACGCGGAGTGCGCACTGAGGACTCGACAGCAGAGTGGAAGTGTCTAGCGAACAGCTAGTGGTGGCAGTGGGAAGTGTTTGAGGGGTTCCAGCCTTGTTTTAGCTCGACTAAGGCTGCTTCCCCTCTCGATCTGGTCAAACCCGCAGTCGGGAACCGCATACGCAGGAGTGCCGCAGGTCGGTTCCTGACACTGGCCTTCCTCACTCGTCCCCCCCCCACCGGCATACATCCTGGCCCTCCTCACTCCACACTTTGCCCCCCTCCAGCATACATCCTGGCCCTCCTCACTCCGCCCCCCCCCCCCCACCGGCATACATCCTGGCCGTCCTCACTCCACACTTTGCCCCCCTCCAGCATACATCCTGGCCCTCCTCACTCCCCCCTCCTCCGGCATACATCCTGGCCCTCCTCCGGCATACATCCTGGCCCTCCTCACTCCGCCCCCCACCTCCGGCATACATCCTGGCCCTCCTCACTCCCCCCTCCTCCGGCATACATCCTGGCCCTCCTCACTCCCCCCTCCTCCGGCATACATCCTGGCCCTCCTCACTCCGCCCCCCACCTCCGGCATACATCCTGGCCCTCCTCACTCGTCCCCCCCCCCCTCCAGCATACATCCTGGCCCTCCTCACTCCACCCCCCTCCAGCATACATCCTGGCCGTCCTCACTCCGCCCCCCCCTCCTCCGGCATACATCCTGGCCCTCCTCACTCCGCCCCCCACCTCCAGCATATGTCCCGGCCCTCCTCACTCTGCTGGTGACCCTTTGAGCACAACTCACCCTTTGGTGAGGAACATAAAACAAAAAAAAGCAGGAGCTTTCATCCTTCGTGTGTTCCCAGGCAGAAACACTGATGAACTGAGGTGTAGGGGAGGGCGGATGGTGTTAGGCATTAGGTGGTGGAAGGGATTTGGGTAGTTTTAGGCACTGGGAGGGAAAGGGTTGAAGTGAGAATGGGTGCCAAGTGCGTAATATTATTTATATATTTTGGTTTGTTTGTAGCAGCACAATCCGTACTCCACGTCCCACACTATGGCCAGTCTGACAGCAACTAACACTGCCACCTGTGTGCACCACACCACTAGGATGGGAGAGGGAGGAGTCAAGAGACCAGATGAGGGAGGAGAAAGGTAAGGGGGGGTTACTCACCATCACCGGGCTCCCCAGCTCTCTCATGATGAGGACACCGTTTCACCACTTCTGCAATGTGCTCGGATTTCTTGTATACGGCGCCAACACGCAGCACGGAACCGTCAGGTGGAGAGCTCTGAATGCGAATCAGCACTGGACACGTCTTCCCCGACTGGCAGAAAAGCTTGTTCAGATCAGGAGAGTACTGCCGAGAGAATAAAGAGAAAAGATGCAACCCCCAGATAGTGGACTGTCCCCCTGAACATACCCACTGGAGACACACTGCATCTCACCTAGAGGAAGGGTCCCCAGCACCCCAACCAGAGGAGCACACACTGCATCTCACCTAGAGGAGGGGTCCCCAGCACCCCAACCAGAGGAGCACACACTGCATCTCACCTAGAGGAGGGGTCCCCAGCACCCCAACCAGAGAAGCACACTGCATCTCACCTAGAGGAAGGGTCCCCAGCACCCCAACCAGAGGAGCACACACTGCATCTCACCTAGAGGAGGGGTCCCCAGCACCCCAACCAGAGGAGCACACACTGCATCTCACCTAGAGGAAGGGTCCCCAGCACCCCAACCACAGCAACACACACTGCATCTCACCTAGAGGAGGGATCCCCAGCACCCCAACCAGAGCAACACACACTGAATCTCACCTAGAGGAGGGGTCCCCAACCAGAGGAGCACACACACTGCATCTCACCTAGAGGAAGGGTCCCCAGCACCCCAACCAGAGGAGCACACACTGCATCTCACCTAGAGGAGGGGTCCCCAGCACTCCAACCAGAGGAACACACACTGCATCTCACCTAGAGGAGGGGTCCCCAGCACCCCAACCAGAGCAACACACACTGCATCTCACCTAGAGGGGTCCCCAGCACCCCAACCAGAGGAGCACACACTGCATCTCACCTAGAGGAGGGGTCCCCAGCACCCCAACCAGAGAAGCACACTGCATCTCACCTAGAGGAGGGGTCCCCAGCACCCCAACCAGAGCAACACACACTGCATCTCACCTAGAGGAGGGGTCCCCAGCACTCCAACCAGAGGAGCACACACTGCATCTCACCTAGAGGAGGGGTCCCCAGCACCCCAACCAGAGGAACACTGCTTCTCACCTAGAGGAAGGGTCCCCAGCACCCCAACCAGAGCAACACACACTGCATCTCACCTAGAGGGGTCCCCAGCACCCCAACCAGAGCAACACACACTGAATCTCACCTAGAGGAAGGGTCCCCAGCACCCCAACCAGAGCAACACACACTGCATCTCACCTAGAGGAGGGGTCCCCAGCACCCCAACCAGAGGAGCACACACTGCATCTCACCTAGAGGAAGGGTCCCCAGCACCCCAACCAGAGGAACACACTACATCTCACCTAGAGGAGGGGTCCCCAACACTCCAACCAGAGCAACACACACTGCATGTCACCTAGAGGGGTCCCCAGCACCCCAACCAGAGGAGCACACACTGCATCTCACCTAGAGGAAGGGTCCCCAGCACGCCAACCAGAGGAGCACACACTGCATCTCACCTAGAGGAGGGGTCCCCAGCACTCCAACCAGAGGAGCACACACTGCATCTCACCTAGAGGAAGGGTCCCCAGCACGCCAACCAGAGGAGCACACACTGCATCTCACCTAGAGGAGGGGTCCCCAGCAACCCAACCAGAGGAACACACACTGCATCTCACCTAGGAGGGGTCCTCAGCACCCCAACCAGAGGAACACACACTGCATCTCACCTAGAGGAGGGGTCCCCAGAAACCCCAACCAGAGGAGCACACACTGCATCTCACCTAGAGGAGGGGTCCCAGCACCCCAACCAGAGGAACACACACTGCATCTCACCTAGAGGAAGGGTCCCCAGCACCCCAACCAGAGGAACACTGCTTCTCACCTAGAGGAAGGGTCCCCAGCACCCCAACCAGAGCAACACACACTGCATCTCACCTAGAGGGGTCCCCAGCACCCCAGAGGAGCACACACTGCATCTCACCTAGAGGAAGGGTCCCCAGCACCCCAACCAGAGGAACACACACTACATCTCACCTAGAGGAGGGGTGCGTTGAAAGACATCCATGGCTACAATTACTAGGTTATGCCGAATGATGTTGATCCAGGGATTTTATCTGATTGCCATCTGGAGTCAGGAAGGAATTTTTCCCTTTTGGGGCTAATTGGACCATGCCTTGTGGGGTTTTTTTCGCCTTCCTCTGGATCAACAGGGGTATGTGGGGGACGGGCTGGAGTTGTACTTTGTACTGGTTGAACTCGATGGACGTATGTCTTTTTTCAACCAAAATAACTATGTAACTATGTCCCCAGCACCCCAACCAGAGGAGCACACACTGCATCTCACCTAGAGGAGGGGTCCCCAGCACCCCAACCAGAGGAGCACACACTGCATATCATGTAGAGGGGTCCCCAGCACCCCAACCAGAGGAGCACACTGCATATCACGTAGAGGGGTCCCCAGCACCCCAACCAGAGGAGCACACACTGCATCTCACCTAGAGGAGGGGTCCCCAGCACCCCAACCAGAGGAGCACACACTGCATATCATGTAGAGGGGTCCCCAGCACCCCAACCAGAGGAGCACACTGCATATCACGTAGAGGGGTCCCCAGCACCCCAACCAGAGGAGCACACACCGCATCTCACCTAGAGGAGGGGTCCCCAGCACTCCTACCAGGGGAACACACTGCATCTCACCTAGAGGAAGGGTCCCCAGCACCTCATCCAGAGGAACACACACTGCATCTCACCTAGAGGAGGGGTCCCCAGCACCCCAACCAGAGGAGCACACAACGCATCTCACCTAGAGGAAGGGTCCCCAGCACTCCAACCAGAGGAGCACACACTGCATCTCACCTAGAGAAAGGGTCCCCAGCACTCCAACCAGAGGAGCACACACACTGCATCTCACCTAGAGGAAGGGTCCCCAGCACTCCAACCAGAGGAGCACACACTGCATCTCACCTAGAGGAAGGGTCCCCAGCATTCCAACCAGAGCAACACACACTGCATCTCACCTAGAGGAAGGGTCCCCAGCACCTCATCCAGAGGAACACACACTGCATCTCACCTAGAGGAAGGGTCCCCAGCACCCCAACCAGAGGAGCACACACTGCATCTCACCTAGAGGAAGGGTCCCCAGCATTCCAACCAGAGCAACACACACTGCATCTCACCTAGAGGAAGGGTCCCCAGCACCCCAACCAGAGCAACACACTGCATCTCACCTAGAGGAGGGGTCTCCAGCACCCCAACCAGAGGAGCACACACTGCATCTCACCTAGAGGAAGGGTCCCCAGCACCCCAACCAGAGGAGCACACACTGCATCTCACCAAGAGGAGGGGTCCCCAGCACTCCAACCAGAGGATCACACACTGCATCTCACCTAGAGGAAGGGTCCCCAGCACTCCAACCAGAGGAGCACACACTGCATCTCACCTAGAGGAAGGGTCCCCAGCACCCCAACCAGAGGAAGGGTCCCCAGCACCCCAACCAGAGGAGCACACACTGCATCTCACCTAGAGGAGGGGTCCCCAGCACTCCAACAAGAGGAGCACACACTGCATCTCACCTAGAGGAGGGGTCCCCAGCACCCCAACCAGAGGAGCACACACTGCATCTCACCTAGAGGAGGGGTCCCCAGCACTCCAACCAGAGGAGCACACACTGCATCTCACCTAGATGAGGGGTCCCCAGCACCCCATAGGAGCACACTGCATCTCACCTAGAGGAGGGGTCCCCATCACTCCAACCAGAGGAGCACACACTGCATCTCACCTAGAGGAAGGGTCCCCAGCACTCCAACCAGAGGAGCACACACCGCATCTCACCTAGAGGAAGGGTCCCCAGCACCCCAACCAGAGGAGCACACACTGCATCTCACCTAGAGGAGGGGTCCCCAACACTCCAACCAGAGGAGCACACACTGCATCTCACCTAGAGGAGGGGTCCCCAGCACCCCAACCAGAGGAGCACACACTGCATCTCACCTAGGAGGGGTCCTCAGCACCCCAACCAGAGGAGCACACACTGCATCTCACCAAGAGGAGGGGTCCCCAGCACTCCAACCAGAGGATCACACACTGCATCTCACCAAGAGGAGGGGTCCCCAGCACTCCAGAGGATCACACACTGCATCTCACCTAGAGGAGGGGTCCCCAGCACCCCAACCAGAAGAGCACACACTGCATCTCACCTAGAGGAAGGGTCCCCAGCACCTCATCCAGAGGAACACACACTACATCTCACCAAGAGGAGGGGTCCCCAGCACTCCAACCAGAGGATCACACACTGCATCTCACCTAGAGGAGGGGTCCCCAGCACCCCAACCAGAAGAGCACACACTGCATCTCACCTAGATGAGGGGTCCCCAGCACCCCAACCAGAGGAAGGGTCCCCAGCACCCCAACCAGAGGAGCACACTGCATCTCACCTAGAGGAGGGGTCCCCAGCACTCCAACCAGAGGAGCACACTGCATCTCACCTAGAGGAAGGGTCCCCAGCACCCCAAACAGAGCAACACACACTGCATGTCACCTAGAGGGGTCCCCAGCACCCCAACCAGAGGAGCACACACTGCATCTCACCTAGAGGAAGGGTCCCCAGCACGCCAACCAGAGGAGCACACACTGCATCTCACCTAGAGGAGGGGTCCCCAGCAACCCAACCAGAGGAACACACACTGCATCTCACCTAGGAGGGGTCCTCAGCACCCCAACCAGAGGAACACACACTGCATCTCACCTAGAGGAGGGGTCCCCAGAAACCCCAACCAGAGGAGCACACACTGCATCTCACCTAGAGGAGGGGTCCCCAGCACCCCAACCAGAGGAGCACACACTGCATCTCACCTAGAGGAGGGGTCCCCAGCACCCCAACCAGAGGAGCACACACTGCTTCTCACCTAGAGGAAGGGTCCCCAGCACCCCAACCAGAGCAACACACACTGCATCTCACCTAGAGGGGTCCCCAGCACCCCAACCAGAGGAACACACTGCATCTCACCTAGAGGGGTCCCCAGCACCCCAGAGGAGCACACACTGCATCTCACCTAGAGGAAGGGTCCCCAGCACCCCAACCAGAGGAACACACACTACATCTCACCTAGAGGAGGGGTGCGTTGAAAGACATCCATGGCTACAATTACTAGGTTATGCCGAATGATGTTGATCCAGGGATTTTATCTGATTGCCATCTGGAGTCAGGAAGGAATTTTTCCCTTTTGGGGCTAATTGGACCATGCCTTGTGGGGGTTTTTTCGCCTTCCTCTGGATCAACAGGGGTATGTGGGGGACGGGCTGGAGTTGTACTTTGTACTGGTTGAACTCGATGGACGTATGTCTTTTTTCAACCAAAATAACTATGTAACTATGTCCCCAGCACCCCAACCAGAGGAGCACACACTGCATCTCACCTAGAGGAGGGGTCCCCAGCACCCCAACCAGAGGAGCACACACTGCATATCATGTAGAGGGGTCCCCAGCACCCCAACCAGAGGAGCACACTGCATATCACGTAGAGGGGTCCCCAGCACCCCAACCAGAGGAGCACACACCGCATCTCACCTAGAGGAGGGGTCCCCAGCACTCCTACCAGGGGAACACACTGCATCTCACCTAGAGGAAGGGTCCCCAGCACCTCATCCAGAGGAACACACACTGCATCTCACCTAGAGGAGGGGTCCCCAGCACCCCAACCAGAGGAGCACACACTGCATCTCACCTAGAGAAAGGGTCCCCAGCACTCCAACCAGAGGAGCACACACACTGCATCTCACCTAGAGGAAGGGTCCCCAGCACTCCAACCAGAGGAGCACACACTGCATCTCACCTAGAGGAAGGGTGCCCAGCACTCCAACCAGAGGATCACACACTGCATCTCACCTAGAGGAAGGGTCCCCAGCACCCCAACCAGAGGAGCACACACTGCATCTCACCTAGAGGAAGGGTCCCCAGCACCCCAACCAGAGGAGCACACACTGCATCTCACCTAGAGGAGGGGTCCCCAGCACCCCAACCAGAGGAGCACACACTGCATCTCACCTAGAGGAGGGGTCCCCAGCACCCCAACCAGAGGAACACACTGCATCTCACCTAGAGGAAGGGTCCCCAGCACCCCAACCAGAGGAGCACACACTGCATCTCACCTAGAGGAGGGGTCCCCAGCACCCCAACCAGAGGAACACACTGCATCTCACCAAGAGGAGGGGTCCCCAACACTCCAACCAGAGGATCACACACTGCATCTCACCTAGAGGAAGGGTCCCCAGCACCCCAACCAGAGGAGCACACACTGCATCTCACCTAGAGGAGGGATCCCCAGCACTCCAACCAGAGGAACACACTGCATCTCACCAAGAGGAGGGGTCCCCAGCACCTCATCCAGAGGAACACACACTGCATCTCACCTAGAGGAAGGGTCCCCAGCACTCCAACCAGAGGAACACACACTACATCTCACCAAGAGGAGGGGTCCCCAGCACTCCAACCAGAGGATCACACACTGCATCTCACCTAGAGGAGGGGTCCCCAGCACCCCAACCAGAGGAACACACTGCATCTCACCAAGAGGAGGGGTCCCCAGCACCCCAACCAGAGCAACACACACTGCATGTCACCTAGAGGAAGGGTCCCCAGCACCTCATCCAGAGGAACACACACTGCATCTCACCTAGAGGAGGGGTCCCCAGCACTCCAACCAGAGGAGCACACACTGCATCTCACCTAGAGAAAGGGTCCCCAGCACCCCAACCAGAGGAGCACACACACTGCATCTCACCTAGAGGAAGGGTCCCCAGCACTCCAACCAGAGGATCACACACTACATCTCACCTAGAGGAAGGGTCCCCAGCACTCCAACCAGAGGATCACACACTACATCTCACCTAGAGGAAGGGTCCCCAGCACCCCAACCAGAGGATCACACACTGCATCTCACCTAGAGGAGGGGTCCCCAGCACCTCATCCAGAGGAACACACACTGCATCTCACCTAGAGGAAGGGTCCCCAGCACCCCAACCAGAGGAGCACACACTGCATCTCACCTAGAGGAAGGGTCCCCAGCAACCCAACCAGAGGAGCACACACTGCATCTCACCTAGAGGAAGGGTCCCCAACACTCCAACCAGAGGATCACACACTGCATCTCACCTAGAGGAGGGGTCCCCAGCACCTCATCCAGAGGAACACACACTGCATCTCACCTAGAGGAAGGGTCCCCAGCACCCCAACCAGAGGAGCACACACTGCATCTCACCTAGAGGAAGGGTCCCCAGCATTCCAACCAGAGCAACACACACTGCATCTCACCTAGAGGAAGGGTCCCCAGCACCCCAACCAGAGGAGCACACACTGCATCTCACCTAGAGGAAGGGTCCCCAGCACCCCAACCAGAGGAGCACACACTGCATCTCACCTAGAGGAAGGGTCCCTAGCACCCCAACCAGAGGAGCACACACTGCATCTCACCAAGAGGAGGGGTCCCCAGCACTCCAACCAGAGGATCACACACTGCATCTCACCTAGAGGAAGGGTCCCCAGCACCCCAACCAGAGGAGCACACACTGCATCTCACCTAGAGGGGTCCCCAGCACCCCAACCAGAGGAGCACACACTGCATCTCACCAAGAGGAGGGGTCCCCAGCACTCCAACCAGAGGAGCACACACTGCATCTCACCTAGAGGAAGGGTCCCCAGCACCCCAACCAGAGGAGCACACACTGCATCTCACCTAGAGGAAGGGTCCCCAGCACCCCAACCAGAGGATCACACACTGCATCTCACCTAGATGAGAGGTCCCCAGCACCCCAACCAGAGGAGCACACACTGCATCTCACCTAGATGAGAGGTCCCCAGCACCCCAACCAGAGCAACACACTGCATCTCACCTAGAGGAGGGGTCCCCATCACTCCAACCAGAGGAGCACACACTGCATCTCACCTAGAGGGGTCCCCAGCACCCCAACCAGAGGAACACTGCATCTCACCTAGAGGAGGGGTCCCCAGCAACCCAACCAGAGGAGCACACACTGCATCTCACCTAGAGGAAGGGTCCCCAGCACTCCAACCAGAGGAGCACACACCGCATCTCACCTAGAGGAAGGGTCCCCAGCACCCCAACCAGAGGAGCACACACACTGCATCTCACCTAGAGGAGGGGTCCCCAACACTCCAACCAGAGCAACACACACTGCATCTCACCTAGAGGAAGGGTCCCTGGCACTCCAACCAGAGGAGCACACACACTGCAGCTCACCTAGAGGAAGGGTCCCTGGCACTCCAACCAGAGGAGCACAGACACTGCATCTCAACTAAAGCACTCCAACCACAAGAGGGTCCACTCAGTACTCACACCCAAGGAATACAGTAACAACCAGAGAAGGGTCTACATACTTCCACCAGAGGAGCTCACTTTACCTCCATCACAAGAGACATCTCCCTAATCACAACACCACCACAAACTGCACCCCAACACAGGTCCATCCACTTACCATTCACTCCAGTTCAGAGGATTGTCTTTCTTACACTGCATCCTAAAAAGATACGCTGAATCCAAGGGAAGCCTATACAGGACCCTGTCTTCCTGCCAGCGCCCCAGGATGGCTCTGTCCCCCTGCCAGTGCTCCAGTAAGGCTCAGATCTCCCACCTGCACTCCAGTGAGGCTCAGCTCTCCTGCCTGCACCCCAGGATGGCTGTCTCCCTGCCTGCGCTCCAGTGAGGCTCAGCTCTCCTACCTGCACCCCAGTGAGGCTCAGCTCTCCTATCTGAACCCCAGGATGGCTCAGCTCTCCTACCTGCACCCCAGGATGGCTCAGCTCTCCTACCTGCACCCCAGGATGGCTCTGTCCCCCTGCCAGTGCTCCAGTAAGGCTCAGATCTCCCGCCTGCGCTCCAGTGAGGCTTAGCTCTCCTACCTGCGCCCCAGGATGGCTCTGTCCTCCCGTCTGCGCCCCAGGATGGCTCAGCTCTCCTGCCAGTGTCTGAGGCTCAGGGACTCTATGTACACAAATGAGATCTGCAGAGCGGAGACAAGTCCCCTGGCAGGTCCGGGCATGTCCTGCACACGTGCGGAGGACACACAGGGGCTGGACATACACTTCTTACACACTCACGCCTCACTCACCGTACAGGTCACAGACTTGGCTGTCCCATTCTTCTCAAACTCCAGCTGTAATCCATGATCCCCCGCATAGTCCTCTGTGGACGGCACGCCAGCGGAGGGAGGGGGGCTGAAGGTTGTGGTAACACCACTCTCCTGCAGGATAGACATGTCCGAGGATAGGGGGTAACCCAAATCCTGAAAAATGAAACAATACCGTAAAGAAACAAAAAGGACCAGCTCAACAAGTGTGCAATATCACTCATCTGAGGAAACGTCATCACGCCCGTCCACCGCAAGCCACGCCCAGGAACCCCATACATGGGCAGACGCACAGGAACCCCATATATAGGCAGACGCACAGGAGAGCCATAATAAAGAGGACCACTCACCTCTGGGCAGACCGTCTGTAAAGTGTTTGGCAACCTGAAATAATAAGACAAGCCATCAGCATTGTCCCTCTTCTCACAAAAACACACAAAGTGTAAGAGTGTGTGGTGTGTGTGTGTGGCCAGACAGTAAGGAACTGCAAGGCTGCCCCTCCTACTGCAGGGTGACAGACAGAAGGGAGGAGCTACCAGTCTGCCCCTCCTGCAGGGTGACAGACAGAAGGGAGGAGCTACCAGTCTGCCCCTCCTTCTGCAGGGTGACAGACAGAAGGGAGGAGCTATAACTGCCCTCTTCCTGCAGGGTGACAGACAGAAGGAAGGAGCTTTAACTGCCCTCTTCCTGCAGGGTGACAGACAGAAGGGAGGAGCTACCAGTCTGCCCCTCCTTCTGCAGGGTGACAGACAGAAGGAAGGAGCTTTAACTGCCCTCTTCCTGCAGGGTGACAGACAGAAGGGAGGAGCTACCAGTCTGCCCCTCCTTCT